>NC_133719.1:2450302-2467802 GCF_048934315.1 Petromyzon marinus
GACACTCTGCTAATGAAGGTGACACTCCACTAATGAAGGTGACACTCCACTAATGAAGGCGACACTCCGTTAATGAAGGTGACACTCCGCTAATGAAGGCGACACTCCACTAATGAAGGTGACACTCCGCTAATGAAGGTTACCCTCCACTAATGAAGGTGACACTCTGCTAATGAAGGTGACACTCCGCTAATGAAGGTGACACTCCGCTAATGAAGGCGACACTTCACTAATGAAGGTGACACTCACTAATGACGGTGACACTCCACTAATGAAGGTGACACTCCACTAATGAAGGCGACACTAATGAAGGTGACACTCCGCTAATGAAGGTGACACTCTGCTAATGAAGGTGACACTCCGCTAATGAAGGTGACACTCCACTAATGAAGGTAACACTCCACTAATGAAGGTGACACTCGACTAATGAAGGTGACACTCCACTAATGAAGGTGACACTCACTAATAACGGTGACACTCCACTAATGAAGGTGACACTCCACTAATGAAGGCGACACTAATGAAGGTGACACTCCACTAATGAAGGTGACACTCCACTAATGAAGGTGACACTCCACTAATGAAGGTGACACTCCGCTAATGAAGGTGACACTCCACTTATGAAGGCGACACTCCACTAATGAAGGTGACACTCCGCTAATGAAGGTGACCCTCCACTAATGAAGGTGACACTCTGCTAATGAAGGTGACACTCCGCTAATGAAGGTGACACTCCGCTAATGAAGGCGACACTCCACTAATGAAGGTGACACTCACTAATGAAGGTGACACTCCACTAATGAAGGTGACACTCCAATAATGAAGGCGACACTAATGAAGGTGACACTCCGCTAATGAAGGTGACACTCTGCTAATGAAGGTGACACTCCACTAATGAAGGTGACACTCCACTAATGAAGGCGACACTCCGTTAATGAAGGAGACACTCCGCTAATGAAGGCGACACTCCACTAATGAAGGTGAAACTCCGCTAATGAAGGTTACCCTCCACTAATGAAGGTGACACTCTGCTAATGAAGGTGACACTCCGCTAATGAAGGTGACACTCCGCTAATGAAGGCGACACTTCACTAATGAAGGTGACACTCACTAATGACGGTGACACTCCACTAATGAAGGTGACACTCCACTAATGAAGGCGACACTAATGAAGGTGACACTCTGCTAATGAAGGTGACACTCTGCTAATGAAGGTGACACTCCGCTAATGAAGGTGACACTCCACTAATGAAGGTAACACTCCACTAATGAAGGTGACACTCCACTAATGAAGGCGACACTAATGAAGGTGACACTCCGCTAATGAAGGCGACACTTCACTAATGAAGGTGACACTCACTAATGACGGTGACACTCCACTAATGAAGGTGACACTCCACTAATGAAGGCGACACTAATGAAGGTGACACTCTGCTAATGAAGGTGACACTCTGCTAATGAAGGTGACACTCCGCTAATGAAGGTGACACTCCACTAATGAAGGTAACACTCCACTAATGAAGGTGACACTCGACTAATGAAGGTGACACTCCACTAATGAAGGTGACACTCACTAATGATGGTGACACTCCACTAATGAAGGTGACACTCCACTAATGAAGGCGACACTAATGAAGGTGACACTCCACTAATGAAGGTGACACTCTGCTAATGAAGGCGACACTCCACTAATGAAGGTGACACTCCGCTAATGAAGGTTACCCTCCACTAATGAAGGTGACACTCTGCTAATGAAGGTGACACTCCGCTAATGAAGGTGACACTCCGCTAATGAAGGCGACACTTCACTAATGAAGGTGACACTCACTAATGACGGTGACACTCCACTAATGAAGGTGACACTCCACTAATGAAGGCGACACTAATGAAGTTGACACTCTGCTAATGAAGGTGACACTCTGCTAATGAAGGTAACACTCCGCTAATGAAGGTGACACTCCACTAATGAAGGTAACACTCCACTAATGAAGGTGACACTCGACTAATGAAGGTGACACTCCACTAATGAAGGTGACACTCACTAATGACGGTGACACTCCACTAATGAAGGGGACACTCCACTAATGAAGGCGACACTAATGAAGGTGACACTCCACTAATGAAGGTGACACTCCGCTAATGAAGGTGACACTCCGCTAATGAAGGCGACACTCCACTAATGAAGGTGACACTCCGCTAATGAAGGTGACCCTCCACTAATGAAGGTGACACTCTTCTAATGAAGGTGACACTCCGCTAATGAAGGTGACACTCCGCTAATGAAGGCGACACTCCACTAATGAAGGTGACACTCACTAATGACGGTGACACTCCACTAATGAAGGTGACACTCCAATAATGAAGGCGACACTCATGAAGGTGACACTCCGCTAATGAAGGTGACACTCTGCTAATGAAGGTGACACTCCACTAATGAAGGTGACACTCCACTAATGAAGGCGACACTCCGTTAATGAAGGTGACACTCCGCTAATGAAGGCGACACTCCACTAATGAAGGTGACACTCCGCTAATGAAGGTTACCCTCCACTAATGAAGGTGACACTCTGCTAATGAAGGTGACACTCCGCTAATGAAGGTGACACTCCGCTAATGAAGGCGACACTTCACTAATGAAGGTGACACTCACTAATGACGGTGACACTCCACTAATGAAGGTGACACTCCACTAATGAAGGCGACACTAATGAAGGTGACACTCCGCTAATGAAGGTGACACTCTGCTAATGAAGGTGACACTCTGCTAATGAAGGTGACACTCCACTAATGAAGGTAACACTCCACTAATGAAGGTGACACTCGACTAATGAAGGTGACACTCCACTAATGAAGGTGACACTCACTAATGACGGTGACACTCCACTAATGAAGGTGACACTCCACTAATGAAGGCGACACTAATGAAGGTGACACTCCGCTAATGAAGGTGACACTCCGCTAATGAAGGTGACACTCCGCTAATGAAGGCGACACTCCACTAATGAAGGTGACACTCCGCTAATGAAGGTGACCCTCCACTAATGAAGGTGACACTCTTCTAATGAAGGTGACACTCCGCTAATGAAGGTGACACTCCGCTAATGAAGGCGACACTCCACTAATGAAGGTGACACTCACTAATGAAGGTGACACTCCACTAATGAAGGTGACACTCCACTAATGAAGGTGACACTCCACTAATGAAGGTGACACTCCTCTAATGAAGGTGACACTCCGCTAATGAAGGTGACACTCCACTAATGAAGGTGACTCTCCACTAATGAAGGTGACACTCCGCTAGTGAAGGTGACACTCCACTAATGAAGGTGACACTCTGCTAATGAAGGTGACACTCCGCTAATGAAGGTAACACTATGCTAATGAAGGTGACACTCCACTAATGAAGGTGACACTCCACTAATGAAGGTGACACTCCACTAGTGAAGGTGACACTCCACTAATGAAGGTGACACTCCACTAATGAAGGTGACACTCCACTAATGAAGGTGACACTCCACTAATGAAGGTGACACTCTGCTAGTGAAGGTGACACTCCACTAATGAAGGTGACACTCCACTAATGAAGTTGACACTCTGCTAGTGAAGGTGACACTCCACTAATGAAGGTGACACTCCACTAATGAAGGTGACACTCCACTAATGAAGGTGACACTCTGCTAGTGAAGGTGACACTCCACTAATAAAGGTGACACTCCACTAATGAAGGTGACACTCCACTAATGAAGGTGACACTCCACTAATGAAGGTGACACTCTTCTAGTGAAGGTGACACTCCACTTATGAAGGTGACACTCTGCTAGTGAAGGTGACACTCCACTAATGAAGGTGACACTCCACTAATGAAGGTGACACTCCACTAATGAAGGTGACACTCCACTAATGAAGGTGACACTCACTAATGACGGTGACACTCCACTAATGAAGGTGACACTCCAATAATGAAGGCGACACTCATGAAGGTGACACTCCGCTAATGAAGGTGACACTCTGCTAATGAAGGTGACACTCCACTAATGAAGGTGACACTCCACTAATTAAGGCGACACTCCGTTAATGAAGGTGACACTCCGCTAATGAAGGCGACACTCCACTAATGAAGGTGACACTCCGCTAATGAAGGTTACCCTCCACTAATGAAGGTGACACTCTGCTAATGAAGGTGACACTCCGCTAATGAAGGTGACACTCCGCTAATGAAGGCGACACTTCACTAATGAAGGTGACACTCACTAATGACGGTGACACTCCACTAATGAAGGTGACACTCCACTAATGAAGGCGACACTAATGAAGGTGACACTCCGCTAATGAAGGTGACACTCTGCTAATGAAGGTGACACTCCGCTAATGAAGGTGACACTCCACTAATGAAGGTAACACTCCACTAATGAAGGTGACACTCGACTAATGAAGGTGACACTCCACTAATGAAGGTGACACTCACTAATGACGGTGACACTCCACTAATGAAGGTGACACTCCACTAATGAAGGCGACACTAATGAAGGTGACACTCCGCTAATGAAGGTGACACTCCGCTAATGAAGGTGACACTCCGCTAATGAAGGCGACACTCCACTAATGAAGGTGACACTCCGCTAATGAAGGTGACCCTCCACTAATGAAGGTGACACTCTTCTAATGAAGGTGACACTCCGCTAATGAAGGTGACACTCCGCTAATGAAGGCGACACTCCACTAATGAAGGTGACACTCACTAATGAAGGTGACACTCCACTAATGAAGGTGACACTCCACTAATGAAGGTGACACTCCACTAATGAAGGTGACACTCCACTAATGAAGGTGACACTCCGCTAATGAAGGTGACACTCCACTAATGAAGGTGACTCTCCACTAATGAAGGTGACACTCCGCTAGTGAAGGTGACACTCCACTAATGAAGGTGACACTCTGCTAATGAAGGTGACACTCCGCTAATGAAGGTAACACTATGCTAATGAAGGTGACACTCCACTAATGAAGGTGACACTCCACTAATGAAGGTGACACTCCACTAGTGAAGGTGACACTCCACTAATGAAGGTGACACTCCACTAATGAAGGTGACACTCCACTAATGAAGGTGACACTCCACTAATGAAGGTGACACTCTGCTAGTGAAGGTGACACTCCACTAATGAAGGTGACACTCCACTAATGAAGTTGACACTCTGCTAGTGAAGGTGACACTCCACTAATGAAGGTGACACTCCACTAATGAAGGTGACACTCCACTAATGAAGGTGACACTCTGCTAGTGAAGGTGACACTCCACTAATAAAGGTGACACTCCACTAATGAAGGTGACACTCCACTAATGAAGGTGACACTCCACTAATGAAGGTGACACTCCACTAATGAAGGTGACACTCTTCTAGTGAAGGTGACACTCCACTTATGAAGGTGACACTCTGCTAGTGAAGGTGACACTCCACTAATGAAGGTGACACTCCACTAATGAAGGTGACACTCCACTAATGAAGGTGACACTCCACTAATGAAGGTGACACTCCACTAATGAAGGTGACACTCCACTAATGAAGGTGACACTCCGCTAATGAAGGTGACACTCCACTAATGAAGGTGACACTCCACTAATGAAGGTGACCCTCCGCTAATGAAGGTGACACTCCACTAATGAGGGTGACACTCCACTAATGAAGGTGACACTCCACTAATGAAGGTGACACTCCACTAATGAAGGTGACACTCCACTAATGAAGGTGACACTCTGCTAATGAAGGTAACACTCGCTAGTGAAGGTGACACTCCACTAATGAAGGTGACACTCTGCTAATGAAGGTGACACTCCACTAATGAAGGTGACACTCTGCTAATGAAGGTGACACTCCACTAGTGAAGGTGACACTCCGCTAATGAAGGTGACACTCCACTAATGAAGGTGACACTCGCTAGTGAAGGTGACACTAATGAAGGTGACACTCCACTAATGAAGGTGACACTCCACTAATGAAGGCGCCACTCCGCTCACGGCACTGAGCACCACACCAGTCTGTCCAGGTGGGTCGAACTGTCAATCAGCGAATAGAGATCACGTGGTGCCTGCCGCTGCCTGTGACGTGATTAAACGTGTCACGGTCATTGTGAGCCACGTGTTCCACCCACCCCCCCACTGCGTTTTGAAATCACACAAAGATTTTTAGGGCAACCTAAAAGTGTAGCTTTATTTTTTTTTATATTTTACTACGTAAAGCGATCTCGCCATGAATAATAACGCAACGAAACGGCTTCTCACATCTCAATGTATAGCAGCGTGATGTTAATTAAAAATGTGGAGGGGATAAACCGGAGGACCCGGAGACAAATCCACGTGACCACAGGGAGATAGAGAAAGAGAGAGACACGCACACGAACTCCAAATATACGGCAGGCGACAGGCACGGGATCGAACCCACGTCCTCCCTGTATACCGCGCGAGGTGGTTAACATCTCCTGAGCAATTCCTGCCGTGTCCGATGACGTAGAGATCAGGAGAGGGGCAGTTGCCACCCGTCCCGCATTATGTAAGCGGACCCTGACAATCAAACCCGAGCGAGGGGAATGCGACGGGGCAGGGTTGAGACAGGAATCGAGGTCGACTCGGGAGATGTAATTGGGCCAAGACACCGCGGGCCCAAATAACTCAGCGCGATATTCTCTCTTACTCTCTCTCTCTCGCTCTCTCTCTCTCTGTTTCTCGCTCTCTCTCTCTCTCGCTCTCTCTCTCGCTCTCTCTCTCGCTCTCTCTCTCACTCTCTCTCTGTTTCTCGCTCTCTCTCTCTCTCTCGCTCTCTCTTTCTCGCTCTCGCTCTGATTCTCTCTCTTTCTCTCTCGCTCTCTCTCTCTCTCACTCTCTCTCTCTCTGTTTCTCGCTCTCTCTCTCTCTCTCGCTCTCTCTCTCTCTCTCTGTCTCTCTCTCTCGCTCTCTCTCTTTCTCTCTCTCTCTCGCTCGCTCTCTCTCTGTTTCTCTCTCTTTCTCTCTCGCTCTCTCTCGCTCTCTCTCTCTCACTCTCTCTCTCTCTCTCGCTCTCTCTCTCGCTCTCTCTCTCTCTGTCTCTCTCTCGCTCTCTCTCTTTCTCTCTCTCTCTCGCTCGCTCTCTCTCTGTTTCTCTCTCTTTCTCTCTCGCTCTCTCTCACTCTTTCTGTTTCTCTCTCTCTCTTTCTCTCTCGCTCTCTCTTTCTCGCTCTGTCTCTCTCTCTCTTTCTCTCTCTCCCTCTCTCTCTCTCGCTCTCTCTCTCGCTCTCTCTCTGTTTCTCTCTCTTTCTCTCTCCCTCTCTCTCTCGCTCTCTCTTTCTCGCTCATGCTCTCTTGCTCACGCTCTCTCTTTTTTGTTCAATGCTTTGCTTTATGTGCCCTCCACCCCCTTTTTTAAATGAAAGATTTCACAAAAGATTTCACGCTCGGCTCTCCTCCTTCTTACCCCTTTCCATCTCTCTCTACCCCCTCTCTCTACCCTCCCCCCTCTCTCCACTCTCTATCTACCAACTTTGTCTATCCCCCCCTCTCTCTCTACCCCCTCCCTCTCTCTACCCCCTCTCTCTACCCCCCCTCTCTCTACCCCCTCTCTCTACCCCCTTTCTCTACCCCCTCTCTCTACCCCCCTCCCTCTACCCCCTCTCTCTACCCCCGCCCTCTCTCTATCCCCCCTCTCTCTCTCTACCCACTCTCTCTCTACCCCCTCTCTCTACCCCCCCTCTCTCTACCCCCTCTCTCTACCCCCCTCTCTCTACCCCCTCTCTCTACCCCCTTTCTCTACCCCCCTCTCTCTACCCCCCCTCTCTCTCTACCCCCTTTCTCTACCCCCCTCTCTCTCTCTCTACCCCCTCTCTCTCTACCCCCTCTCTCTACCCCCTTTCTCTACCCCCTCTCTCTCTCTACCCTCTCTCTTTACCCCCCTCTCTCTCTCTACCCCCTTTCTCTACCCCCCTCTCTCTCTCTACCCCCTCTCTCCCCACTCTATGTCTATGCTCCTCCTGTTTTCTATGTAATATATTTTTTAAACTACGACAAGTGCTGCATCTGCACCCAGCCCATCTCGCAGTCCCACGGCCTCCGATGGATAGCTCACAATCTGCATGCAGAGCTCTCTACCGTCATCTGCCACCGAGCAGACGGCCTCCTCCAGTGCCCACTGCTCCTTGAAGGCCGGCACGGCGTGGGTCAGCCGTGCATGGTGGAACTCCAGCCCACTCACCCTGGCTCCGACCAGAGCACGGAAGATGCCCAGGCTGCTGGCCGGACGTTGCCCCTCCAGGGCCACCTTCCTCGCCCTGTATATGGCGAGCTTGGCGTAGCCGACGAGCACATTGACCGGCCCCTGAAGATGTTGGGGTCCGTCGCCCTTCGGGTATCCAAAGATGAGGACCGTCGGGGAGAAGTGGAGGCTGAACCTTAGCAGGATGTTTCTCAGGACCTTGAACAGCGAGTCCAGGCTCTTACACTCCACGTATTGGTGCGCCACCGTCTCCACTTTACCGCAGGACCGGCACTCCGGGGACGTGTCGGTGAAGCGCGCCAGGGAGACGTTGGTGGTGACGGTGCCGTGGCGATGCTCCAGCTGAGGTCGCCGATGCGGTTGTACGTCGGGCTGGAGTCTCTCTCACTCAACAGCTTCGTATATGGGGTGGTGCCTTACCTGGATAACAAGCGCCATGACCTCGCCAACTTCGCCTGAGCTCGCCTGTGCTCAGGCGAAGTTGGCGGTGTACAGAACGAGGAGCAAGACGCTGCAAGGTGACACTGACGGCTGCTCTGTGCTGCTTCCAGTGTTCAGGGGCCTGCTCAAGGCGCGGCTCCGGCTGAAGCACGCCACGTGACACACACACGTGTCGGTGACGTGCAGCGCGTCTTCTTCTAACGCTGGGGAGCCGGGCAAGCCCCTCTCTGTACCAGCGTGGACGGCACCACCCCACGTGTTCACCTGCTGAAGCGCTCGCTCGTCACCGTGACGTGCGCGATGACCACCACCACCACGTGACTTTTATTTCGTGTCGTGCGCGGTGCATTTAGCACCACAGCACGTGGATGTAGAGTGTTTGTTGTTATTTGTGTTGCTGGTGACTTTGTGTATTTGTGTTGCTGGTGACTTTGTGTATTTGTGTTGCTGGTGACTTTGTGTATTTGTGTTGCTGGTGACTTTGTGTATTTGTGTTGCTGGTGACTTTGTGTATTTGTGTTGCTGGTGACTTTGTGTATTTGTGTTGCTGGTGACTTTGTGTATTTGTGTTGCTGGTGACTTTGTGTATGTGTGTTGCTGGTGACTTTGTGTATTTGTGTTGCTGGTGACTTTGTGTATTTGTGTTGCTGGTGACTTTGTGTATTTGTGTTGCTGGTGACTTTGTGTATTTGTGTTGCTGGTGACTTTGTGTATTTGTGTTGCTGGTGACTTTGTGTATTTCGTATCAGAATCGTATCCAGTGCTGTTGCTGCTGGCGGAAATAAAAGTTTTTTAAAAGTCAAAAGGCTCTCACTCTCTCACTCATTCTCTCACTCTCTCTCTCATTCTCACACTCTCTCACTCATTCTCACACCCTCTCACTCATTCTCACACTCTCTCACTCATTCTCACACTCTCTCACTCATTCTCTTACTCTCTCACTCTCTCACTAATTCTCACTCAATCTCACACTCTCTCACTCATTTTCTCACTCATTCTCTCACTCTCTCACTCATTCTCTCACTCCCTCACTCATTCTCTCACTCTCTCACTCATTCTGACACTCTCTCACTCATTCTCTCACTCTCTCACTCATTCTCACACTCTCTCACTCATTCTCTCACTCTCTCACTCATTCTCACACTCTCTCACTCATTCTCACACTCTCTCACTCATTCTCACACTCTCTCGCACTCTCTCTCTCTCTCTTTCACTCTGTCTCCTTCGCACTATGTCTCAGCAAGGTACAGGCGCAGCCCTGCAACAGCCCTGCTCACGCCCCTGCTGACGGAAGGGGTCTCCGCTAGGAGGATCTCTCAAGAGCCGACCGAGAGAGGAGAGTCTCTATACTCCCCCTCTCTCCCTCTCCCCCTCTCCTTCCTACTCTCCCTCCCCTCCCTCCCCTCCCTCCCCCTCTCTCCCTCCCTCCCTCCCCTCCCTCTCTCCCTCCCTCCCCTCCCTCTTCCCCTCCCTCTCCCTCCCTCTCTCCCTCCCCTTCCTCCCTCCCCTCCCTCCCCTCTCTCCCCTCCCTCTCTCCCTCCCCTCCCTCCCCTCCCTCTCTCCCTCCTTCCCCTCTCTCCCCTCCCTCTCTCCCTCCCCTCCCTCTCTCCCTCCCTCTCCCTCCCCTCCCTCTCTCCCTCCCCTCCCTCTCTCTCCACTCTCCCCACTCTCTCAACTGCCCACACTCTCCCCACTACCCCACTGCCCACACTCTCCCCACTACCCCACTGCCCACACTCTCCCCACTACCCCACTGCCCACACTCTCCCCACTGCCCACACTCTCCCCACTCTCCCCACTGCCCACACTCTCCCCACTACCCCACTGCCCACACTCTCCCCACTACCCCACTGCCCACACTCTCCCCACTACCCCACTGCCCACACTCTCCCCACTACCCCACTGCCCACACTCTCCCCACTACCCCACTGCCAACACTCTCCCCACTACCCCACTGCCCACACTCTCCCCACTACGCCACTGCCCACACTCTCCCCACTACCCCACTGCCCACACTCTCCCCACTACCCCACTGCCCACACTCTCCCCACAACCCCACTGCCCACACTCTCCCCACTACGCCACTGCCCACACTCTCCCCACTACCCCACTGCCCACACTCTCCCCACTACCCCACTGCCCACACTCTCCCCACAACCCCACTGCCCACACTCTCCCCACTACGCCACTGCCCACACTCTCCCCACTACCCCACTGCCCACACTCTCCCCACTACCCCACTGCCCACACTCTCCCCACTACCCCACTGCCCACACTCTCCCCACTACCCCACTGCCCACACTCTCCCCACAACCCCACTGCCCACACTCTCCCCACTACCCCACTGCCCACACTCTCCCCACTACGCCACTGCCCACACTCTCCCCACTACCCCACTGCCCACACTCTCCCCACTACGCCACTGCCCACACTCTCCCCACTACCCCACTGCCCACACTCTCCCCACTACCCCACTGCCCACACTCTCCCCACTACGCCACTGCCCACACTCTCCCCACTATCCCACTGCCCACACTCTCCCCACTATCCCACTGCCCACACTCTCCCCACTATCCCACTGCCCACACTCTCCCCACTCTCCCCACTGCCCACACTCTCCCCACTACCCCACTGCCCACACTCTCCCCACTACCCCACTGCCCACACTCTCCCCACTATCCCACTGCCCACACTCTCCCCACTACCCCACTGCCCACACTCTCCCCACTACCCCACTGCCCACACTCTCCCCACTACGCCACTGCCCACACTCTCCCCACTACCCCACTGCCCACACTCTCCCCACTACCCCACTGCCCACACTCTCCCCACTATCCCACTGCCCACACTCTCCCCACTCTCCCCACTGCCCACACTCTCCCCACTACCCCACTGCCCACACTCTCCCCACTACCCCACTGCCCACACTCTCCCCACTACCCCACTGCCCACACTCTCCCCACTACCCCACGTACTGAAAGAAGATCTGGGATAGACTCCCACACAGCAACAGCATCTCCTGATGCTGTTGCTGCTGCCAGTGAAGCAACAACAACAATCCCACACGCTCCGTTTCAACAACACCGTGGCGTAACACGTGTCACACGTGTGTGACACGTGTGATAGGAGTCACACGTGTGACACGTGTGACATCTGTGACACGTGTGACAGGTGTGTGACACGTGTGATAGGAGTGACACGTGTGACACGTGTGACATCTGTGACACGTGTGACACCTGTGACACGTGTTACACGTGTCACAGGTGTCACACGTGTTACACGTGTCACACCTGTGACACATGTGACACCTGTGACACATGTGACACGTGTGACACGTGTCACACGTGTCACACGTGTCACACGTGTGACACGTGTGACATCTGTGACACGTGTGACACCTGTGACACGTGTGACACCTGTGACACGTGTTACACGTGTCACAGGTGTCACACGTGTTACACGTGTCACACCTGTGACACATGTGACACCTGTGACACATGTGACACGTGTGACACGTGTCACACGTGTCACACGTGTCACACGTGTGACACGTGTGACACGTGTCACACGTGTCACACGTGTCACACGTGTGACACGTGTGACATCTGTGACACGTGTGACACCTGTGACACGTGTGACACGTGTGACACGTGTCACACGTGTCACACACGTGTGACACGTGTGTGACACGTGTCACACCTGTGACACATGTGACACGTGTGACACCTGTGACACGTGTGACAGGTGTGTGACACCTGTGACACCTATGACACGTGTAACACGTGTCATAGGTGTAACACGTGTGACACGTGTTACACGTGTAACACGTGTAACACGTGTCACACGTGTGTGACACGTGTAACACGTGTGACACGTGTAACACGTGTAACACGTGTGACAGGTGTGTGACACCTGTGACACCTATGACACGTGTGACACGTGTCACACGTGTCACACGTGTGACACGTGTGACACGTGTGACACGTGTCATAGGTGTCACACGTGTCACAGATGTCACACGTGTCACAGGTGTCACTCCTATCACACGTGTCACACACCTGTCACACGTGTCACAGATGTCACTCCTGTCACACGTGTCACACGTGTGACAGGAGTGACACGTGTGACAAAGAGCTTCGCGGCTCATCAGATTCCTCCAGTCTACAGCTTGGTGAAGGCTACGCAGGCGGGGGTCTCGCTTCTCTTTGTTGTCATGTGACGAGGACGTGGGGAGATGGCAGAGGGGGTAGGGGGTAGGGGTAGGGGGTAGGGGTAGGGGGTAGGGGGCTTGTGGGGGTCTCGTGGTGGTGGTGGTGGGGGGATTGTGGAGTGTCGCCCCCCCTCGTCTCCCACTCCCCCCCACCCCCTGTCCCCCCCGCCCCCCCCCTCGTCCCCCCCACCCCCGCCCCCCCTGTATAGAAGGGCTCTTAGGAGTCAGATTCTGCTGTCTGATTGGGCTTTCAACTCTCCCGCGGGTGAGCTGTGCTCTGTGAGAGATAAGGCACGGGGGTGGGGGTGGGGGAGAGTGGGGGGTGGGGGGTGGGGGAGAGTGGGGGGAGAGTGGGGGGTGGGGGAGAGTGGGGGGTGGGGGAGAGTGGGGGGAGAGTGGGGGGAGAGTGGGGGGAGAGTGGGGGGAGAGTGGGGGGTGGGGGGGGAGTGGGGGGTGGGAGAGAGCGGAGGGAGCGTGCAGAGGAGAGGGAACTGGAGCCGCTGCGGCAAAAGCCTCGGCTGAAGGGGAGACAGAGAGCGAGCGAGCGAGCGAGAGTGACAGCGAGCGAGAGGGCATCTTTATTGACCATAATGATCCCTGTTGTAAAGGCCGTTTGGAGTCGGGATGATGTTCATTATTATTGATGAGTTGCAGTCGGGCGGGGTTCTGGTATCACTCGCCACTGATGTTAGCCGTGGCCCGAGAGAGGCCTCGGACTGGCGGGTTCGTGACGCAACCGCTGCGCCACCGCTCCTCCTCTCGGTGATTGCATTAAAATAATTACAGAAAGAGAGTCCGCGTGGATTTAAATGTGTGTCGTTTAACCCGCCACCACCCGAACACAGCCAATCAGCAAGGGTTCGTCACGTCAACAAAACGTGGCGATTCGTGTCGAGCACAGCAGGAAAACGCGCGCGTGTTGGAGACTAAACCCTACCCACAACAACCACAACAACAACCACAACAACAACCACAACAACAACCACAACAACATCCACAACAACCACAACAACCACAACAACAACCACAACAACAACCATAACAACCACAACAACTACAAACACAACAACCACAACAACCACAACAACCACAACAACCACAACAACAACCACAATAACATCCACAACAACCACAACAACTACAACAACAACCACAACAACAACCACAATAACATCCACAACAACCACAAAAACCACAACAACAACCACAACAACAACCACAATAACATCCACAACAACCACAAAAACCACAACAACAACCACAACAACAACCACATTAACATCCACAACAACCAGAACAACAACCACAACAACAACCACAACAACAACCACAATAACATCTACAACAACCACAACAACAACCACAACAACCACAACAACAACCACAACAACAACCACAACCACAACAACCACAACAACTACAAACACAACAACCACAACAACCACAACCACAACCACAACAACAACCACAATAACATCCACAACAACCACAACAACTACAACAACAACCACAACAGCAACCACAATAACATCCACAACAACCACAACAACTACAACAACAACCACAACAACAACCACAATAACATCCACAACAACCATCACAACTACAACAACTGCAAACACAACAATAACTACAACCACAACAACAACAACCAGCAGCAGCGTCATCGGGCTGAACGGGTAACGAATTGTCACGATTTGTTAACGTGACGAGCCCTTGGTGAATGGCGGTGTTCGGGTGGTGGCGGGTTTCACGACACACATTTACATTTACGCGACCCAACACAACACAAAAAACTCCCCTCCGTCCCCCTCCCCACCTATAATTGTGCATAATGCAGGGTGCTTAAACATTGTTTTAACACTTATATGACACTATCGTTTTTAATGGATGAAGAACGGATAAATACACTGTAACGTGATAACAAATGTAACGTGAATAGCTTCAAAAAGTCAAAGAGTCTCCCACGTATTCTTGGTTCTTTCGGTAAAGTCACCACGTAGAAGGGAAACAATAAAATAATAAAAAAATATAAAACAATAAAATTCTCACGACGTTTCGACCGCAACACAAGCAATCACACCTGATGATGATCGCTTGTGTTGCAGTCGAAACGTCGTGAGAATTGTATTGTTTTATATTTTTTATTATTATTTTATGGTTTCCCTTCTACGTGGTGGTGACTTTACCGAAAGAACCAAGAATATGAATCCCCGCAGTCACGAAAGCTTTAAATCAAAGGTCTCTCCACTTGGTTCGCCATCCTTGTCAACGCGTTGCCTGGAAGTCTTCACCACGTGGTATCCAGCGCCCTTAGGCGGCGCGTTTAACGCGGCATTGTTGCGAATTCTCAGAATTGTCAACATTGTTTTGAAGCACTTTGTTTGTAGATAGATGAGAGGGGGATGGCTTCAGGGTTGGGGTGGATCACACGGAGAAGTCACGGGAATTTATGGGAGGCTTTGGGGATATTTACATAACATCATTCGCGGGCCATACAAAATCATCAACTTAAAAATTAGCCCGTTATATTTGGCCAAACATTTCATCAACTCGCCCACCAATGCGATAAGGTGGAACTGCAACTCTTTGGCGAGGCGTGTGATGATGATGTTAGCTGACTATTGACGATGGTTGTTGCTACTCGCAACTGTTTTTCCAGGTTTGCTCCTCGATTTATTGAATTTCGAGTCCCGCCTGCGTTTGCCTTGGCAGGGCCAGAGACCCAAATGATTTCGCTGGCCTCATACTGCCCGCGGGCCCTAGACGTTCCCCACCCCTGGTTTAGAGGGAGAGATGAATCCAGATGAGATGCCTCTGATGTGCCCGCGTTATCCGCTTGACTAATCTCCGCTCTCTCTCGCTCCCTCTTCGTCTGTCTCTCAAAGAGGCCAGATGGATACACAGTAAAACCTCGGATTGCGAGCATAATTCGTTCCAGAAAACGTGTTTGTAATCCAAAGCACTCGTATATCAAAGCACTCGTATATCAAAGCACTCGTATATCAAAACACTCGTATGTCAAAGCACTCGTATATCAAAGCACTCGTATATCAAAGCACTCGTATATCAAAGCACTCGTATATCAAAACACTCGTATGTCAAAGCACTCGTATATCAAAGCACTCGTATATCAAAGCACTCGTATATCAAAGCACTCGTATATCAAAACACTCGTATGTCAAAGCACTCGTAATATCAAAGCACTCGTATATCAAAGCACTCGTATATCAAAGCACTCGTATATCAAAGCACTCGTATATCAAAACACTCGTATGTCAAAGCACTCGTATATCAAAGCACTCGTATATCAAAGCACTCGTATATCAAAGCACTCGTATGTCAAAACACTCGTATGTCAAAGCACTCGTATATCAAAACACTCGTATGTCAAAGCACTCGTATATCAAAGCACTCGTATATCAAAGCACTCGTATATCAAAACACTCGTATGTCAAAGCACTCGCAATATCAAAGCACTCGTATATCAAAGCACTCGTATATCAAAGCACTCGTATATCAAAACACTCGTATGTCAAAGCACTCGCAATATCAAAGCACTTGTATATCAAAGCACTCGTATATCAAAGCACTCGTATATCAAAACACTCGTATATCAAAGCACTCGTATATGAAAGCACTCGTATATCAAAGCACTCGTATTTCAGTTGTGATCACGTGACGTATACATACCGCTCGTATTGCAAGACCCTCGCTCGTTTAGCAAATTAAAATTTATTGAACAAATTTTTTTTGCTCGTCTTGCAAAACAACTCGCAGACCAAGTTACTCGCAATCCAAGGTTTTACTGTACCTTAGAACACCTAACAAGCTTCTGCGCCCGTCTGGAACGCTCTTCCATCCGATATTACGAAGCCGCTGGGAGCGATGACGCAATTTTAAATAATTTAGATTGAAACATAATTTCATGAGAACTGTTTTTTTTATTGTGTCTAAGTTCGTTGTCTTTGCCCAGCGCATCTCCCGATTATCACGCTTGGCTACGCACAGCGCGAAATAAAATCAACGTACACACGTTGCTGTCGGACATCTGTAACAAAAAAAAGAGCTTCATAGCTCATCGGGTTCAACCTGATTCTGACATCCGAACGTGCGATCGCCCATCCCTGCAGACGAACATCGGGCCCATGCGGTACATTGATATATTTAATGTTGTAATTATTGTCAGCATTTTAATCGCGACAATAATGAAGGCGGGCGCTCTCATTTCCTGCTGATTTTATTCCATATTTATACAATGTAGCGATTTTTAATTGGGCCACTGCACGTACATACATGTTATATTTAGACATGCATACAACGTGTGTGTGTGTGTGTATGTGTGTTCATGTTCAATATCGTGTGTGTCGTGTAGCGGTTAGCGCTACGCTGCGCTACGAACCCGGCGACCCGGGTTCGATTCCCGCTCGCGGCCAACACCAGTGACGATTATCTGAACCGCTCCTGGGCATCCCCTGGGTCGACTCAGCCTCAAATTGAGTACCCGGTGCGGTGTGGGAAAACATCGCCACTGGGGAGACAAAGGCGGCCGGGCGCGGTGCTGGCCAACCCACCCACTCGTGTGTGCCGTGCCGGCCTTCGTAGGTGC